>NW_028252751.1:0-14560 GCF_964263255.1 Lissotriton vulgaris
CACTGTTATTCTGGAGAAGGCTATGGTCCAACCCTGAAGTAATCCAATATAGATTTGCCATGGAAGACGTGATTGAGGCTGACATATTTTTTTTTAACATAATATTTTATAAAAAGAAAACAGAGTCAGGAAATCAATCACAATCATAGCGATACAATTGAATCAAGGTACAAATCAAGCAAAAATTACATTAGCATACAATTCGTCTTACGGGTCCAGCTTGGGCCATGGTTAGCACAGTTGTCGGAGATTCGCAGAGTGCACCACGATATTTGTACCAATGTCACCATTTCTTGTCCCATTTCTTGGGGCAGTCTATTATTTTGTAAACCGTCTTTTCAGCAATCATGCAACGGTCCATTACAGCCATCCAGCCCACCACCAGCGGCTTTTCTGGGGAAGCCCATCTCATCGCAATGGAGCGTTTAGCTAGTAGAAAACTCAACGCCGCCCACTGCAATTCCAGTTCATTCAGGTCTGTGGCCCCCATATGTTGAGAACACATTCCTTTGGCAACGGTAGGAGTGACTTACCCAGGGAACTGCTCATTTTACGGACTGTCCTACCCCAAAAGTGTTGCACCACTGGGCACTCCCATAAGAAGTGATAAAAGGTGCCAGGTAAGCCACTGAGGTGATGTTTTCGAGTCGCACGAATATGGTCGAGTCTGGTATCTATGAACCGCAAATGACGAGTTTAGTAAGTGTGCGCAGTTTCGCTGTGCTAACTTAAACCGTTCGTTTGTTATGTGGGTTTTTCATCTGTACCCACGGGTTCCATCTTAGATACGGCATCCATTTTGTCTCTTGCCCTCAAGTAGCCAGCGAACGGACGCTGTCCGCTTCGCGACCCTGGGACTCCCAAGATGTTTTCGGAAGACACATGTTCTTTGTGAGTGTCTTTATGACGAGGGGGTTGCTACTGTAAGGCAGGTGGCGCCGCTCGAGGCTCATCTTGCCGTACAGGCTTATTGTCTCAGCCGTGCATCTCATTAGGCACGTCCCTTTGATGCCTGTATCTCGTGTTTCCTGATACCTCCCCTTTTACACCCTTTCCGATCTCCCCACTGTCTCCGTCTTCCTCTACACCTGTCCTTGTTCCTATTTCGATCCATTTTTACTGCTGATTGGAATTTGCTAATGGTGGGAAGATGGGTTTTTACAGTTGGGAACCGCCAAATGTTTCCGCACTTATGTTCCGGACCTCATGTGTTTAAAGTGACCAAAGTGACCCCTCTGGGGGATAATTGTGGGAACCGGGTTGTAAACTTTTGTGTTCAATGTAATCCTATGGGTAAAAACTGTATAAAAGGAGCGATCCACAGAACCAATTTGAAGCAGTCTCCCCAAGTTGCACGCTGTGTACTTGCCGTGATCTCTGTGTTCCCTGCAGCAAATAAACCTTGAATCTTTGACGTCGAAGGAAGTGTCCCGTGTCTCTGTGATTCGTACGCCGGAGCAGGTTACCCACGAAGGTTTCAGGTGTTGTGCCCTGGCACCGCTGGGTCTTAAAGAACCCAGTCCTTCAGTTGGCGCCCAACGTGGGGCTGCATCAGTGGTACCGGTCCAAGCCTGACGATCGTGAGGAACTTCGTGTGAAATCTCCGAGGGAAGGTGCACTCCGCTTCATCGATCCTGTTGTCGAAATAAGTGGCCCGAAGACTTTTCCCGCGAAGATTCCCGCCTCCGGACGGCTGCGACGGACTGCTGCCCTGACTGTAGACCTGTTTTGGCGCCTGGTGTAGACCTTGGTATAGCGAGACGATTGACGGGCCTTCCTGGTGACGCCATCGATTTTTGAGTTAAGTATTTGTGGGTCGCTCCCATAGTTCTTGGTTGTTGACACTTTAGCGAGTGTTTTTTTGTACACGCTGTGTGAGTGTTTTTGTCGGTGACACTTTGCTAGCGTACTTTGTTGGGTTGTTTGACGACTGCAGCCGCCAAAAACCGAGGGTTTTGTTCTTTGCTGGGACTTGGTAAATCCCGTAACCCTTGAAGTTTGTGAAACTCGGCTAGTGTGCAAGATGCCTGGTCGTAGTACTTTGTTTAGTTGTTTCAAGCCTTGTGGTATGGATTCCCGATTGGAGGACTCGTGTCCGATACCTCCGGTTGGAACTCCCACGTATGAGCTCTATAGTAAGCATGGGTTAGGCCCAGTTACCTTTAACGATTACTGGATTAAATATACAAAAAAGGACGGCGACCTTCGTTGGCCACCTCATGGTAGCTTCGAGGCTCCGATCTTAGATAATCTAGAGATTAAATTGTTCGAAAGAAAGTCAAGGCCGGCCATGTTTGATGCCTTTCGGTTGTGGCGCAAAGAAGCCCGACAGAAAGAAATCAGACAGACTAAACGTAATCAGCGAGATAATGTGGCTACCATAGTGAAGAAAGCAGAGCAGTTTCAGCGTGATAAGGAGGTTAAGGATAAGGAAGTGTTTGACCGATTACAACGTATGACTGTAGACAAATGTTACCCCGCTTTACCAACGGAGTCGGAAAAGAAGGAAGAGCCAGTTGAGGATCCCTTAATGTCTTATCTTATGAAGTCGCCACCTCCGTACGTACAGGGTACGGCAGCTCCTGTGGTCCCTGCCGTACCTGTTCTTCCGCCTATTCCTCCTCCGCCTGTTCCTCAACCTCCACCCGTTCTTCCTACTGTTCCTGCTCCTTTGTCTGTTGCTATCCCTACTGCTCCTCCGCTTCCACATACTCCTGTTCCCGCTATTGCTCCTGCTACTGCCCCCGTTTTGTTAACTCCTGCTGTTGCTACTGTTCCTACTCCTTCTCTTGTTAGTCCTGTGTCTCATTCTTCTCCTTCTACTCGTAGTCGCAATTCTCCTCTTGCGGCTAGCTTCTTTCATTCGCTCGGACCTGTTCATGGGTCCGCTGGTTCTGATGGTCCTCAGAGACGTAGTCAGCTTCCTGGAAATAGAGAACGCGTTGCGCTATATAATATGGCGATGGGTTGGATGGTAAATCCTCAGAGAAGTCCACCCCGTGTTGTCCTCGAAACATTTTGTCAATTCAATATACCTACCCAGAGATATGTGTTTAATGAAATGTGCAAGTTCCTTTATGATCAAATAGCGGCCGATGCGCCTGACGAGGTGCTGACCGCCCTGTCTGATCTACAGCTTCAGTTCGCAAATGGGCTGATAGTGGATACCAACGTTCGACGTGCTGTCGAGCGGTTGCTATCTCTTCGTCCCGCTCCGATACCTCATGCATTGTTCGTTGAGGATATTGAAAAACAGCCCGACGAATCTGGCCAATACCCTATGCGGGAAGTTCCACCAGTATGGATGCCAGGCGATGCTACTGCTATTCCTATTATTCCGCCACATTTTCAGAGAGTATGGATACATCTCCCATGGAAAAGATCGGAAGTGTTGCAGGTGAAGCAATCTTTGCCTGACCCTCGCAAAAATCCTGCAGGGTATTACAAAGAACTATCGCAGCTCGTAGATGCTACGATTATGAATCTTGCCGATATCGATATGTTGTTTGGCAATGTCGTACCGCAACCGGTATGGGCAAAGATTTGTCAGCAAGATCACGCAAATGAACTAGGTGGTGATTGGGCGGCCATTGTAGCGGCAGATGGGTTGCAAGTTGGTGGCGCTAAGCCTGAACAGTTGATTGCTGCTCTCCCTCAAAGAATAATAACGCTAATGAAAACTCTAATGCCTGCTATGAAGGTGAATTGGGACAAATTGTCAGCTTGCAAGCAGAAGAAAGATGAGAGTGTTTCCGACTTCTTTACGAGGTTTGAGGAGGCATTTATCGACCATAGTGGACAGGATATGGGTACTGAGGGTGGTCAGAGGTTGTTTGTGGATAAATTTGTTTCGAATTTATTGCCCGACTTGAGCAATAAATTGAGAAATTCGGAAAGTGCGTGGGCCGTTTCTACTTCGGCTCAGATATTGGCTACGGCGCAATACTATGAGAATAGGGAGAAAGAAGAGAACGACCGTGCTGATAAAAAGACGAAAGAGCTCAAAACTAAAGTGTTGCTTCAACAAGCGTATCCTCCGCGTTCAAATCAGAATGCGTCCCAACAGAATAGATCACAGTCGCAATCGAATCGATCGCAGCCGCGTAATGACTCCTCCTCCCAAAGATCCTCGTTAGGGTACAATCAATGTGCTTATTGTAGACAGGAGGGACACATTAAATTCAATTGCCCCGTTTTGAATGAACGTAACAATGGTAACTCGTCTAGAGGAGGTCGTGGTGGTTCACAGCAAGCATCACGTGGTAGGGGTCGCGGTACTCAGAATGATCGCTCAGATAACTCATCTAATTCTAATTGTTTCGATCAACGTGGATCGTCGCAAGGACGATCTGCGCAGTACAATGTAGACGATTATTACGTCGATCAGGGAACTGACGACAGTAATTACTAGGACAGCCATAGACAAAGAAAGGGAGTGGTATCAGTTCCGGTTGATCAGAGAGGGCCTTACGTCGCAGTTGCTACATCGGGCGTCGTTGAGCCTTTTCTGTTGGACACTGGTGCAGCGAAAAGTTCTATCATGCATTCGAAACTCCCTGGCGCACCTTTGTCTGGCTTAACAAATGTTTCCGTTGGATTCTCTGGCGCCCCCGTTAGCAATCCAGTTTCGTGCCCTTTGCCCCTTCAAATTGGGCCACGTGAGCTAGAAGCTCCGTTGATTTTGACTACGGGTTGTGGCGAAAATCTTTTGGGCTTGGATTTGCTTAAACGTTTGTACGCAACTTTGTATTGTTCTCCTGCGGGTGTAAAGCTTACGTTAGGAGAGAGGGTTGTCTCTCCCATGTATTTGTCCCTCGATAAGCTCCCACCGGAATTGAGTTCTCTTCCTGCGTCTTTGTGGGCAACAGGTCCGAATGACGTGGGCCTGCTTGATATCTCCCCTTATGTTGTTCAGTTGAAATCTAATGTGCGATTGCCACGTATTCCCCAATATCGTATCTCCCTTGATGGTGAACGAGCATTGTTAGCGATCATCTATGATTTGATCGAGAAAGATGTTATTGAAGAGACTCGGGGAAACGTGTGCAACAGCCCTGTGCTGCCCATTCTCAAACGTACAGATCCTTCAAAACCGCCTGTTTATCGCTTTGTTATCGATTTACGGGAGGTAAATAAAATTGTGGTTCCTCAATTTCCTGTTGTGCCTGACATCACGGCGCTACTGACTCTGATTCCAGCTTCTGCATCGTGGTTTTCGGTGATTGACTTGAAAAATGCGTTTTTCAGCATCCCGATTGCCGAAGAGAGCAGGGACCTTTTCGGTTTCTCTCTCGGTGGACGTAGCTTCCGGTTCAAACGCGCTCCTCAGGGCTACTGTGAAAGTCCATCTATTTACAGTCAAGCCTTGAAGGGTCAACTGGATGCGTTTAGGTTGCCGGTCGGTGCGGCCTTGATCCAATACGTCGACGACTTATTGGTGGCTGCTGATACTCAGGACATTTGTAAGATTGCTACGGTGTCGTTGCTGCAACATCTCTGTGAGTTAAATCATAAGGTGTCACCTTCTAAACTCCAATATTGTTGTCAAGAAGTAACCTATTTAGGTCACTTATTGTCAAAGGAGGGAAGGAGATTGACCCCAGAAAGAATTGCAGCAATTGCGCGAATGGCTGTGCCCAAAACCCAAAGAGATGTGCGTGCCTTTCTAGGTATCACGTCGTACTGCAGGCAATGGATTCCTAATTTTTCATTGCTAGCGAAACCATTGGTGGCTCTTACGTGCAAGGATGTTCCAACTCCTTTACCATGGACGGAAGAATGTCAGAAGAGTTTTTCTGAATTGCGTGATTCATTGTGTTCGGCTCCTGTGTTAGGTACTCCTGACTACAGTAAGCCGTTTACATTATATGTTCACGAGAGGGAAGGTTGTGCTTTGAGTGTCTTAACGCAACCTTTTGGTGGTAAGCAACGTCCATGTGCATATTTTTCCTCGACCTTGGACCCAGTAGCTAGAGCATTGCCGAGTTGTTTACGAGCAACAGCGGCAGCTGCGGTCTCCATCCGACAATCAGCAGGATTGGTCATGGATAATATGCTTACGGTGATGGTTCCGCATGCAGTCGATACTCTTTTGAATCGAACGAAAACTCAGCACTTGACGAGTGCGAGGTTGTCTGGGTACGAGCTGACGCTCTTGGCAAGCCACATTCAGATAAAACGTAACGTTCTGAATCCGGCAACTTTGTTACCAATTAGCACAGAGTCAGATGAAGTAGCAGAACATGATTGCTACTTGAGGACTGAAGAGGAAACAAAAGGTCGAGTGGACCTTAAAAACACCCCATTGGAAGATCCGGATGGCACACTGTATGTGGATGGGTCATGTTTTAAACTGCCGAATGGCGATGTGACTACTGCTTATGCTGTTGTAACGTTGAATACTGTTGTTGAGACTGCAAGGTTGAATCAAAACTCTGCCCAAGCTGCAGAATTGATTGCTCTTACTAGAGCATGTGTGTTAGCGAAAGGGAAACGTGTGAATGTGTTTACTGATAGCCAATATGCGTTCGGTGTTGCTCACAGCTTTGGACGATTGTGGAGAGAGAGAGGTTTCTTGACGTCGCATGGTACGAAGATTCAGCATGGTCAGCTTGTGAATGATCTTTTGGATGCATTGATTTTGCCTACGCAAGTTGCGATTGTTAAGTGTAGTGCGCATCGTAAGGTGACGGATGATGTTGGTCGTGGTAACGCGTTTGCTGACGAGATTGCTAAGGAGACTGCCCGGAACCTTAGCACTCGAATGTATGTGACGAGTTCGGTTAGGTGGCCTACAGAATCGAGCATGTGTGAGGACACTATCGAGAGTGTGAAGGCAATTCAGAATGAGGCCACCGAGGCTGAAAAGACGAAGTGGAAAGAAAGTACGGGAAAGTTGGATGCGAATGGTTGTTGGATTGATTTGTCTGATCAGAAAAGATGGATGTTACCGGACGCGTATGTGCTGGCCGTTGTGACAATGGCGCATGGGTTAGCACATATTAGCACGAAAGGTATTTGTAAGTTGTTGTCTCCTGTATGGAAGAATGATGGTATCACGAAATGTGCTGAACGACTGGTGAAGAATTGTATGGTGTGCATGATGTACAATCCTGGCAAAGGAACCCCAACTCCTCCTGGCAGTTTTGCTCCCCCTTCGTATCCCTTTGAGGTGATTCAATTGGACTTCATCCATATGGAGCGATGCAATAACCTGAAATACGTTTTAGTTGTGGTTTGCGCATTCTCCCGATGGATCGAGGCCTATCCCCTCAAAGATAATACTGCTTTGTCTACTGCGAAAATCTTACTGAAGGAATATTTTCCTCGGTATGGAATGCCTAGAGTCGTGTGGTCAGATAACGGAAGTGAGTTTGTTGGAAGTGTGATGAAGAGTGTGTGTAAGGGCCTTGGAATTAACCAGAAATTCCACAGCGCCAATCATCCCCAGTCAGCTGGATTGGTTGAAGGGTACAACGGCACCCTTAAACTAAAGTTAGCGAAGATTCAGGCTACGACTGGTCTTTCGTGGCCTGACGCTTTACCTTTAGCATTACTGTCGACTAGGGCGACTGTACACTCCCGAGTAGGGCTTAGTCCCTATGAAATAGTGTTCGGCCGTCCTGCGAATGTGTGGGGGGTTCCTAGGCCAGGAATGTTTTCTGATCTTGAGTACCCAATGTTGATTGATTATCTGCATGACTTGACTGCTAAACTGAGGTTAATTCACCAACAGGTTCACGACGCATTGCCGACGCAGACAGAGGGTCCAGGCCACCAGCTCCAGCCCGGAGACTGGGTGGTGACACGGAACTTTTCACGCAAAAATAATCTGGACCCGAGGTTCACCGGACCCTACCAGGTACTCCTGGCCACGAGGACTGCCGTTCGTCTAGAGGGACGTAAAAATTGGGTGCATGCTACGCACACCAAGCGAGTCCCCATCCCTTTGCCGGCAGACCCGTGGGTAAGGAGAGGCATTGCGTCATCTGAAACAGAAACATTGCCGGCGTTTGTGCCTTTTAGCGACGCACAGCTTGTTGAAGAATCCTCAGCGCAGCAGAAAGACACTGTTGAACAATTAGCATCAAAAGACTCAAGACCAGAACACTCAACTGATCAGCAGGACGCTGTCTCTTCAACGGATCCTTTGTTTGACGAGCAGACACGTCCTGGGAAAACCCGATACTTTTTGCGATCTCGCACTAAGGACAAATAAAAATATCCTGTTTTTCTGTATTGATATTTGCATTACCCCGTTTTCCGTGATCAGTTTTGAACTTTCGTATTACTGTAATTATTTTTGTACATATATTTTGAGTTCCACTCCTTGCATCTTTTTGCCTTTACAGCTGAGAGACTTTGTTTTTGCATACGTACATATTGTGCATTGAAGGCCGTAGGGCCGCGCGCGTACTTCCTTCTGGACGGTAGGTCTTGACGCTAGGTTAAAGGCCGTCGGTTCCTGGGAACTCCTAGGGATTGACTATTGCTGCACAGAACGAAGTGCGTCAAGAAACGTTGCGGACGGTCGTAGGGAATGGCATTCTCGAAGCTGAATAATTTGGAGGGAGCTCAAGTCCACAGATTCAAGCTGCAGCAACTCAGTCGTACCAAATGTTTCATATTCCAACTGTTTGTATTGTTTTTGACTGCTTCTGCATTATTGGCGGGTGGGGTGTACTATACGATGTCTTACTTCTTACCTGCTACACCTACTCCTACTCCTTACCCTAATCTTACCTCTACTGCTTCTCCCCATTCCTTTCATATGTTACCGGAACACGAGCAGGCTAGACGTGTAGAATTCCGCAATAATTCCTTTATTCAGCTCCTCCATCAGCATCAGTTAGTGGTTAACACTACTAATTGTTGGGTGTGTGGGTTGATGCCACATACTACGGATA
This sequence comes from Lissotriton vulgaris, assembly GCF_964263255.1. Classification (NCBI taxonomy): domain Eukaryota; kingdom Metazoa; phylum Chordata; class Amphibia; order Caudata; family Salamandridae; genus Lissotriton; species Lissotriton vulgaris. Next base: position 8,907 of record NW_028252751.1, read on the forward strand.
AGGGAATTCCATATCTGGTATTACCGTATAGTTCCCAAGGGTCAGCTCGAGCATTTCAAACAATGTTTCGAAGCGCACTGGGTTTCCACCCCATTCGAGAACCACGTTCCCCCTACTCTGGTCCTACCTCGTATCAAAAACCTTTGTCGATAGCAATAGAGGATTTAGATAGTGAGATCTATGATCCTTCGCTTATTCCCGAAGAAGAGGTACAGGCCTATAGGGTCCTAAGTAGAGGTGAATATAGTGTGTTCACTAGTGAAAAGCAGCTTAAAAGTTCGCCTCCGATATGGGTCGTACCCCACACTGGTAATTTTTGTCTTATGGGTCGTGGCCGAAGATCGCAAGCCCGACTTGGAGCAAGTGCTTGCACTGAAAATTACATTCTGCCGATGTCCTCGTCCCCTGTGTTTCTGGCTGCTAAGGGTACATACTTTATCTGTTATGATCGTGCATACACATGGTTGCCCGCTGACTTCATGGGCTCATGTTTCATTGCAAATCTGTTGCCTCCGACGTTTACTGTAGATGCCGATTATCATAAGACTAGAGTTGTACGAGGCGTAATTAGCGAAGAGGATACTGCCGGTCAAGAGGCAGGAGACTTTTTCAAGGGTTTCCTCCCGTTTTGGGGACCTATGGTCAATAGTAGGAACCTGAGACAGTTGACTCGAGTGGTAGAATCAACAGCTAATATTACTGCCAGTGCCCTTGGCAATATCACCACAGAACTTCAGGCGGAGAGACTTATGACGTTACAAAACCGAATGGTTTTAGATGTCATCTTAGCAGATCGAGGTGGGGTATGTAAGGTGATCCATTCGAGCTGCTGCATTTTCATTCCAGATAATGCTCCTACTGTCTATCAAGCCATCTCGAGGTTGCATAAGATCTCCGAATCCATACACGTGGATGTAGGGGATTGGACGCTACTTGGATGGTTTTGGGGCCTGATGTCGACTTGGGGTTGGAAGATTCTGATGATCATCGGAGTCGTTGTAGTGTTCCTGTTCACGTGTTGCCTTTGTGTGCAGTGTGGTCCTGCCTTATGTGGCCTCTGTGCTACAACGTGTATGAGACAACCATCTGTTACCAAGGGGACTCGGTTGGACAGAGCTATGCTACAACAACATCTCGATGGTCTGATGAATATCGAATATGATTCCGACTAGTGCTTGCCTACATGAGGGCAAAAGGAGCGTCTGAGGTTCCGTGACAATTGTAAGTGATGTTTTCGAGTCGCACGAATATGGTCGAGTCTGGTATCTATGAACCGCAAATGACGAGTTTAGTAAGTGTGCGCAGTTTCGCTGTGCTAACTTAAACCGTTCGTTTGTTATGTGGGTTTTTCATCTGTACCCACGGGTTCCATCTTAGATACGGCATCCATTTTGTCTCTTGCCCTCAAGTAGCCAGCGAACGGACGCTGTCCGCTTCGCGACCCTGGGACTCCCAAGATGTTTTCGGAAGACACATGTTCTTTGTGAGTGTCTTTATGACGAGGGGGTTGCTACTGTAAGGCAGGTGGCGCCGCTCGAGGCTCATCTTGCCGTACAGGCTTATTGTCTCAGCCGTGCATCTCATTAGGCACGTCCCTTTGATGCCTGTATCTCGTGTTTCCTGATACCTCCCCTTTTACACCCTTTCCGATCTCCCCACTGTCTCCGTCTTCCTCTACACCTGTCCTTGTTCCTATTTCGATCCATTTTTACTGCTGATTGGAATTTGCTAATGGTGGGAAGATGGGTTTTTACAGTTGGGAACCGCCAAATGTTTCCGCACTTATGTTCCGGACCTCATGTGTTTAAAGTGACCAAAGTGACCCCTCTGGGGGATAATTGTGGGAACCGGGTTGTAAACTTTTGTGTTCAATGTAATCCTATGGGTAAAAACTGTATAAAAGGAGCGATCCACAGAACCAATTTGAAGCAGTCTCCCCAAGTTGCACGCTGTGTACTTGCCGTGATCTCTGTGTTCCCTGCAGCAAATAAACCTTGAATCTTTGACGTCGAAGGAAGTGTCCCGTGTCTCTGTGATTCGTACGCCGGAGCAGGTTACCCACGAAGGTTTCAGGTGTTGTGCCCTGGCACCGCTGGGTCTTAAAGAACCCAGTCCTTCACCACAGCCTCGAAGACACAATGCATCAGGGCATCTACCAATTCTGGCCAGTGTAGGAGCGGACATGTAGGCCCTATGTAAAACCTTCAGCTGGACTAGTCTAAATGTGTGGCAGATAGCCGATTCTCTGGGGGACATTAGGGCCGCCCGCCATTCCTCATCATCTAGGGGACCCAGGTCACCCTCCCATTTGTTCCGCAGGGTCTGGAAGGGGTCGGGGAGATTGTTACAGAGCTTGCAGTAAGTGTAGGAGATGGCTTTCGCAGGGAGGGGTTCTGATAGTAGTCTATCCTCCAAGGGGGAAGTCTCAGGCATGGATGTGAGGTCTGGGATGGGGGCAAAGATGGCGTGCTTGATTTGCAGATAGCGGACGGTTTCTGACAATGCAAGGGAATATTTAGTCTGAAGGTCTGTAAATGTCAATAGCTTACCCCTATGCACAAGGTCTCCCACAGTCGAAATCCCTATCGTGTCCCATTTGTCGAATCCCTGAAGACGGCAGAGGGAACCCAGGCGTTGCGACGACCATAGGGGTGTCGCCTTAGTGAGTTTATCTGACCACCCCAAACTCTTGTTGGCCCTGTGCCATATTCCGACCGTGTGTGCCATGGTTCCGACATATCTATTCCTGATTGGTTTACTGTAGAGGGCCCCCAGGTATCCCTCCCGTCCGGTCTGGCATCTATCAAGGAGGAAGGCCGGATCCAGGGGTGAACCATGAATCCAGTGATTGACAGCCACCAGTTGACACGCCCAATAGTAAAGGCGGACATTAGGTAATACAATGCCACTGTCGTACCAGCCTTGAAAGAGTTTGTGAAGGGCGATACGGGCTCCCCCGCCATCCCACAACAGAAGGCGAATTTCACTTTCCACAGTGCTAAAATAGGAGTCCGGGATAGTAAAGGGACAGTTCTGCAGAGCGTACAGGAAATGCGGGAGCGCCAGCATTTTAAACAAGGCCGCTCTGCCAGGGAGGGAAAGTGGGAGGGACCGCCAGTGTGCCACGTCACTGTGCAGTCTGCGCAGGGGACCCAACAAGTTGTGATCATCGAACACCTTGGGGTCCGACGTGACATAAATACAGAGGTACTTAAATCCATCTGTGATGGAGAACCCCCGAGGTAGACGGGGCGGGGGGCCATGGAGCATGTACGATGTTGATTTAGTCCAATTGATCGAGTAGCCCGAGTATTTCCCAAAGTTGGGAAGAACATGGAATAAACTATTAATAGAGGATGGGGGGGAAGCTACATATACCAGGATGTCATCAGCATAGAGGGAAATCTTGTCCGTTATATCGTCATTCCATTGGAGGCCTCTGATGGAGCCGTCTGTTCGGGCCCAGTGGGCGAGAGGTTCGAGGGTGAGGGCGAACAAGAGTGGGGACAGGGGGCAACCCTATCGGGTGCCCCTGTGGAGGCGAAACTCGCGGGACGTGTCGTTATTGACCCGGACTTGGCCCAGTAGGTCTCTATACAGGAGCCGCACCCAGCTAATGAAGTTGGGCCTGAAGCCAAAGCGAAGCAGGACCTTGAAGAGGTAGGGCCATTCGATCGAGTCGAACGCCATCGTCGCATCAAGGGATAAAATGGCGGTGTCCTGTTGTATGATAGATTGTCGACTCAAGACGTTATTAACCCTCCGTAGATTTAGTGCCGTATTACGGCCCGGGAGGAAACCGGACTGGTCGTCGTGTATGAGGGAGGGAAGCACGAGAAGAAGGCAGCTTGCCAGGAGCTTAGCCAGGACCTTTGCCTCCGCACTAATCAGGGAAATCGGTCTGTAAGAGCCGCAGTCAGTGGGCGGTTTATTCGGCTTGAGGATGACCGCGATGGAGGCTAGTCGTTGGCCGAGCGGTAGGGTACCACAGTCACAGCTTTCTTCAAACATGTTTTTGAGGTGGGGGACAATTCCTGGGACCATGGCCTTCAGGAATTCTATGGGGACCCCGTTAGGGCCCATAGCCTTGCCGGAATTAACGGCAAAGAGCGTCTCCGCCGTAATGTCGGCATCTAGGGTCTCCTTGTCAGCATCTGAGATGGTAGGTAGGCGCATCTCACCCAGAAGTTGTCTGGACTCCTCTGAAGTGTAGCATATACCCGCGGTATAAATGCGTTCCAGATGGTCGGCGAAGGCCTCTGCTATGTCTTGCGGGTCCACAACCTTGAACCCATCCGGTCTTATTATGGATGACACCCATCTAGACCCCTGGTCTTGCCGTTCCAGCCAAGCCAGCATCTTACCTGCACTCTCGCCGAACTCATACATGAAGTGGCGCGTGTGGAGCAAACGAGCTTGCGCCTTTTCCTGTGCCAACGCTTTGTAGGCCATTTGCTGGGCTTGGAGACGTCGAGCCGTGTCCGCCGAGGGGGCAGCATTGTGGGACGTTTCGAGGCTAAGGAGGTCGGATTCGGCCTGAAGAATCTGTTCGTTGTGTTTACGTAGGTACCCCATCTTAAGCGCCAGTGACTCTCGCCCTTGACAACCGCTAGGTATGCCTCCCAAAGCGTGACAGCGGAGTCCACCGAACCGACGTTCTCCGCAACATAAAATCCAGTTTGCTCAATCAGGCCGTCTTTGATGTCCGGGACCTGCATGACAAATAAATAAAGGGAGAGTAAGGGTATGATAATTCACTCTCTTACCCCTAAAGAATATTTTATAAACAACTGAAGAGTGAAGATAACGATAAATCACTTATAACGAGAAATCTTGATGTGGTTGGAAACGTACAATAGGTGAAGGGAAACCAACAACTGGTTAAGTAAGAACACTCACTCACCACCTAGTGGTGACATGCTTCATCACCGGGTTCCCACTGTAAAGACCTAGCGTCTTTCCAGTGTGCTACTACGCCTGTATACAGCGGAGCTGGTTCTTGTGAGTGTTGAGGGTGCAAACAAAACCAGATTGTGCTAAGTGAGTGTAAAGAACAGAAAAATTAAAAAGTGCGTAGTTGTGACAGTAAACTACTTTATTCAGAGTCCAACCAGCACTGGTTAAAAACAATTTAGAGTGGAAACATAGGCTGATTCGGACCCATACAGCAATTTGCTGGGGTCTAAACTTAAAGAGGACGATTGTATCTCCTCATGGGCAAACGCGGTGGCGGGTGGACTTTACGTCGCGTTTATTTTCGCTGACGACTCCCCGCCTGAGACCTGATCTGTCAACACAGCGGCCTGGAAGAATCGGCTTAATGCCGTAAGTACCTCGGATTAATTTATCCTTTTGACTTTTTCACACAATATTCCTCACGGCAGGGTGCACCTTAGGGCGTGCACACCACCGGAGGATTACACAATTTTGGTCCTGACGAAAGCTGAGCGACTCGGGCTCACTCATAGCAGAAACATGTCGACCTAATTCTTTAACTTTGTGGACTAGGTGTCTTTAATTACCGAGACCCTCCCTATGTTTCCACTCTAAATTGTTTTTAACCAGTGCTGGTTGGACTCTGAATAAAGTAGTTTACTGTCACAACTACGCACTTTTTAATTTTTCTGCAACATTTGAGCCACAGGCACTTCTAT